>NW_027491365.1:0-39353 GCF_021521415.1 Bidens hawaiensis | reverse complement strand
CATCCGAATTACTTTCGGATGATTTATTTTTACTTGATTAACTTAGTTTCATGAAAAATAGTCCATTTTTAGGGTTTTTATACACCAGTCAGCTCGCTTAGGCGAACTTTGCCGGTTTAACCGCGTTTTAAGCTTTAAAAGTTTGTTTTTATGTTCTGTTTAGCACAAATAATTATCCGTTTAGTCTCGGATCTTGAAATTTTGCACAAATCAGTTTTTGACAGTAAGGAATTTTATAAAATATTTCCAGAATTAATTTTTATATTTAACATTTATTTATCTATTTTTAAACGTCATTTAAACACCAAATATGTCGAAAATACCAAACGACCTTAGAAAAATCCCAAATTTTCCTGGGATGACTCCTGCCATCCACATAGTTCCCAGTAATTTTTACAGAACCAAAAACTCATTTTTCATGCCATTTTCACCAAAACCGAGCTAGAAAACCCTAGAACTCGTTTTACCGAAAATCTTACTTAGACTTCTCCTATGGACATGAAATTTTGTGTGTTACTTTTATATGTTATAAAAATCTTATCTGAATTTTTCCAGAATTTTTCATGATGTTTAGCTATTTTTCACCATTTTTAGCCAAAACCGAGCATTAATTCACCAAATATTCATCCTTTATCCAAAAATTACCAAAATTTCACAGATCTCATATTTTCATGTGTTAATCATCTCTGTGAAATTTCATGACCCAACTCTAAGTCTACCACAATCTGTCCAAATCACACAAATCATACGAAAAACCGAACTACCTTGTGTTTCTAGCTTTAGATCGCAAAGATCTTGCTTTCTAGCCTTTGCTAGCAACTAGATATAAACACATACAAGCACAATAACACCACACCAAGCAAGTTATACCCACAATCAAGCCATTCCTTTCATGGTTTCGGTTAAGACTACAAAACAAAGATTTTAACCGTAAAAATTCGTTTTTGACTCTTTTAACTCCTTTCTTGGACCGAGATCCCTTGTATAACTTGTATACATCACTTGATCATGCAAGAATCGGTTTCATCTCGGGTTTTCACCCATTTTTCACTTGAAACCTCATTTTCTCAAGATTTTGGAATTAAAAACCAATATTAAACCATAATAATATGTTTATACCTTATGATTCTTGCTTAAAAACTTGGGTTTTTGGATGAATGTTGAAGAGTGTTGAGAGAAATGTGGAGTTGGAGTGTTAAAAAAAGAAAATGATATGTGTTTGTGCACCAAATGGACCGATCGGTCCATGTATGGTGTGGGGTGGGGCCCACATCTCAAACCTTGGCCACACATTCGGATTTTGTAATCCGGATAATGTTGTGGATAATCTGGTTCAGTTCGTTTTTCGGTTAAACACTTAATTCGGCTTAAAACGAGGCTAAAACGGTTGTTTTTTCGGCTTAAAAATAAAATTTATATAAAACCGATTTAAAAACTTTAAAAACTTAAACCATGACATTTATTGACTCAACACATCATATTGTCGGTCATTGTGCATCTTTTTCGGTTTGATCGATCTTCTCTTGCTTGGTTTGATGTTAAAGGTTTCGTTTATCGTACTGACGTACCAATAAATCGAAATCCTTTTTCTGTGCTATAATTCACTTATCCCGTAGCCTTAATAATTCGTAAACCTTACTAAACATCATATATTTCATCTATAATGTAATCCCGATTCGATCGGGTTTCAATAATCGTTCATCGGTTAATCGTAATTCCAATACGACTAGTTGTACATTCGAGTATAATTCATACTTGTGAATCTTATATACTCATATAAACACATTATAATTTATATATTCAGTATTAAATAACACATAAATGGTATATTCCGGCTAGGTATACCTGAATTTGCCGGAATCGTTACATTACACTACCCCGTTGGGATGTTTGTACCCTGGCGAGGCGTCCATTTATCAATCGTGGTGGCATCCGGACAGCAGAGTGGTTTCATCAACACTTGCTGTTCGAAGTTAATCATGGGTTCAAGTTCTTCAAGCCCCAGGTCCCGAAACGTAAACGCATAGACGAGATTGATCCAAAGACTGGCTGGAAGAAACTTGTTCTTAAAGTAAAGTCGTCGAAGACGACGAAACGAGTGCCAGTGAAGACGATGCCCCAACAAATGCATCTCTCATTCAACCGCTGGTACTATGACAATCGTACGGGCGAGGCCGTCATTGTACTTGGTAAAGGACTTGTGACACTCGTCAATTTCAGGTTAACTCCGTTAATTCAAACTCCGTCAATTCAAACTTAAGATCACTTGATCTATAACGCACATCCTATTACATTTAAACTAGGGTTTTAAATGACGCTTGACAATCACTACACATGTAGTCTTTCGGGATTTCACCGAAACGCAAACGAGTTGACTCAAACCATTGGTGAACAAACGACAAACATCAAACAATAAGTAATTGATAATTATGTGTTAGGTTTATGTGTTACTTGATATGTTATGTGTAATGCTAAACACAAGAAGCAAGAACTAATTGTTTACACTAGAAAAGTAATAACTAAAAGAGGAGGGACTATTGTGTAACATATTATTATTATATAATAACAAAAACCCTAACCTCCCTTCCCCCTCCCAAAACCCGATCACCCCCCCCCCCCCCCTCTCCCTTGGCTGCCGTCACACTACACACACATACATACAAGGATTTTCAAGTTTGGTTGAAGAATTAAGGTGCTAGGAAGGTATTAACAACTCCCCTATGCGTTCTATATGTTTAATTTTGATATTGAATGGGTTAATCCAAAACCCTAAGTCACGAAATTGATGATTAAGATGAGTTAGGGTTTGATTATATGCTTGATGATGATTGCTAAAGAAATTGATAACTAGTTGTGTTATTGTTGTTTGATAATCACTTGTTCTTTGATTTAAACTTTCAAGGAAAACCCTAACTATGTGTGTAATGTGATATTGATATGCATGATTGGTAAATATTGTGACTAGAGTGTTATATGCATGGATTATGGTTCATAGATTGAGGTTATGTCGAGTTTTGATGTAAACTGGTACTGGACAGCTTGTTAAGTTTATGTTTAGACGACTGTAACTGAATGTTAATGTGGTAGTTAGTCGAAATTATTAACACTACAGTGTACTAGGTTGAGTCTAGTTTCTATAAAGTCCAAGTTTGTAATTTTTGGACGTGTAAAAGTTAACTTTTATTATTTTACAAAACTGAGGTACAAGTCTGAATTGTAATTTTTGGGTGTTTTGTAATTATCATATGGGTTGGTTCCACTTCTGGAAGCTAACATGTTGAGTTAAGAACCTAACCCAATTGGTCTTGCACTAATTAGAATTACCATTTAAAGGAATAACAAATATCATTCTGTTGCGCATGATTTTGACTGCTGTGAGTTTACTGTAATGTTTTGGTTATTGTGAGAAATCTATGTGGAATAAAAATACAATAAAAGTAGTTATGGAAACCTAACTCATGTGTGCTTTTGTGACGATTTTTGGTAAATTAATTGATATGTTATGATCTATTGAATTGAGTAATCTTTCCAAGTAGAATTCTGTCTTGATATAACTAGCTGTTGAACTATGTGAAAATACATGAAACGTGTTTGTTGATCGATAATTGCTATGTTTTGACTAAATTGCCCCTTGTGGGGAATAATTTACTAGTAATGTACAATGTTAGTATTTGATGCTTAAGTAGTTGTATACATATGTAACGTGTCACCAATTTGTTTGTCGAGTCACACATAATTCACAAACGAAACACGAAACGTATCTCATGCATAGGTATTATGTGCCGAGTCTAGAGACTCTATAATAGTTCTAACACTTAGAAAATCTCATTCTTGTTTTAGAGCGCTAGTGAGGATTCTCTGTGACGCGCATCTCTCGATTGACTTGTTTTTGAATTCTTCGCAAACAGTGAGTTTCACGTTCCCCTTTTACTCTTTCAAACGCTTTTACTTGGGGGAGAACACATACTCCAAAACGCTTTAGATTTTTTTATTAGTTATATATCACTTGTAAGGCTAAGTGGCAAACGAACCAACTAAAGTCCTTCATAACATCTAACCGTTTAGTATTCGTATAATAGCGAGTCACTGTTGAGTAGTACTACTGGGTTTGACAAACCCCACCCAACTCAAAATTCGACGGCAGGTCGAGTGGGTGTAATTTTGGCTAACACATTTCCATGGTCGTGGTAGACATGGTGTCAAGGCAATTGATAAACAGTCAGCTTCGGTGTCGAACACATAGTAATACTTGTTTTATAGGCTAGCTACCTATTGATATATAATTGATTTAACACTATGTGGTAACGCAAACGCAAACGCAAAACGCAAAAACTTAAACGCAAACATTCTTTTTATTTATATACGTGAACTCACCAACCCTGTGTTGATACTTTTAGTTTGTTATTCTCAGGTAGCCGAGCCGGGCGCGCGTTATAGGAACATGAATTTCATTGAACTCTATCGTTTTTGCAAACTTGTTTTTTAACTGTTATTAATTGGGTTTTAAGTCGTCCTGCGTGACGCAACTCTTGGTTTACGAATATACGCTTCCGCACTTATTTAAACTTAAATGTTCCGTGGTTTGAAAGTTTTATGGTGTTTGATTATAACTAATGATTCCGATCCTGTTAGTTCACACCCTTTGACGGTAAAACTCCGTTAGTGGATTTTGAGGGTGTGACAGATTGGTATCAGAGCCATTGGTTATAACGAACTAGAAATTGCATGCATACTAGACTATAACCGCAACGACCCATTAGTTATAATTTCTACGCACTGCATATATATTTTATTTAGTCTTTCGTTATCTTTATCTCTTTACCTCATTCACTCATACGCGAGCATACACGACTTACCTATAGGGAAGTCTAAGCCACCATCATCATCATCTGACCTGGTGACTCATGCCCATGGAAAGGAACCGCAGCCACCTACCTCGGTACCACCCCGAGTAGCCCCGGAACTAGAAGCCCCTGCACCGAAGAGGTATCGTCTATCTGGAGGCATGTACGATGACGACGTTAGCTGGGATTGGTACCCGGTCTGATCAGGCGTATGGTTTATCGCGAACAAGTTCCCCCACTACCTCTCTCGAGCCGTCCTGCATACCCCAACACTCTACCACCCATAACCGAGCCAATAGAGCGTGTTCTCGCAGCTGTTGTTTCCTATTTAGAGCGTGACGCGGGTTTTATGCGCTCGGCGAGAGCGAACGTTTCCGGATTGATAAGGGATGGAACCGAGGCTAGGGAGGAAATTTCCCGCCTGACAGCTGCTATGAAGGAAGTGCAGGATGTTAATGATCAGCAAATGAAGATTATGAGAAAAATGCAAGCGGAGATGATAGATTTACAAGAGCAACTCCTTGTGGCGAGATCCCGGACAGAGATAGCTCTAGAGAGTTGTGATATCTTACAGACGCAAATTGCCCAGAATACAGCAGAACCCGAGGAAGACCCTGAGGAAGAACCTGAGAAGGAACCCGAGGAAGATCCCGAGGAGGAACCCGAAGAGGAACCGGAGGAAGAACCGGCTGAGCCGGAGGCACACTCAGAGGTGTCCTCAAACGATGACATCTAAGAATGATAACACCTAGATGTAGGGGTTGTCTCCATCCAAATTATTATTTTCTATGATTTTAAGGATTGGTTTTAAATACTTTGTAGCGAATACAATGGTTTTAATCATGAATTATTATTTGGATTATTACATGGTTGTGATGTGATGTTTGTTTCTTTTATTTTTCTTTCTTACCTACCTTTTATCACTTGTATGGTGTTGCATATGAAACCGAGAATTCATGTCTAACATTTTATGCTGTAATTCTAGGAAATGGCTGGAATAAACGTAGGACACGGTCGCGGTAACATCAACCTAACCGCAGCATAACTCCAAACCCTATTGAATGACCATGCGGCGGCAGCTCTAGCCGCACATGTTCAGAATCAAGCCGGAGGTCCAGCCGGAGCCTGTACTTTCATGAACTACCTGGATTGCAAGCCCAATTCGTTTAAGGGTACTGAGGGAGCTATAGGTTTCCTGCGTTGGGCTGAGAAGGCAGAGTCAGCTTTCGAGATGTGTAACTGTCCACCCGCAATCAGGGTCAAATTTGCTGCTGGAACACTGGAAGATTCTACTCTCACTTGGTGGAACTCCAATGTGCAAATTCTTGGATTGGAATTGGCGAACGCTATGAACTGGGAAGAGTTCAAGAATATGATGCGGGAAGAGTATTGTCCTAGAGAGGAAATCGCGAAGTTGGAATCTTAGTTTTGGTCGTTGAAAATGGTGGGCTCCGAGATTGAAGCCTACACTACCCGTTCCCATGAGCTAGCCGTAATGTGTCCACGGATGGTAGACCCGCCGTGTAAGAGGATCGAGATGTATATCGATGGTTTGGTACCACAAATTCAGGGTATGTGACGTCTTCCAAACCGGCTACAATTCAACAAGCGATCTGATTAGCCCACAAATTGACGGACCAGGCAGTGACACAAGGTGCGTTACCACCTAGAGGTTCAACCTCTAAAACCCGAGACAACTCAATCACTGACAACAACAACAACCCGGGTAATGGAAAGAGGAAATTTGACAACACCAGGTCCTCATCATCGAACCCCCCACAGCAACAACACTACCGTAAACCCGAACTCACTCGGAGCTTCAATAACCAGGGTTCCAACAATAACAACAACGGTGTCGGGCAGGGTTCGAGTGTATGCTGGGAAGTACCCGAAATGCAACAAGTGCAACTATCACCATGCTGGTGCATGCGACCGTATCAAGTGTCTGAGATGCGGAAAAATGGGTCATCAGGCCAAAGACTGTAGGGGAGACCTAGCGACAAAGGGTGCTCCTAAACAGCCTACGGCGACTAAAGGGTGCTTCGAGTGTGGTCAAGAGGGTCATTTTAGGAAGGATTGCCCCAAACTAAAGCAGAATGAGAACAATGGAGGCAGCAACAGTGGCAGAAGCAGTGGTAAAGGTAGAGCTTTCGTCTATTGGTCGGGCCAGGCCCGCAGCGATCCGAATGTGGTTACAGGTAAGTTTCCTGTGAACGACTATTTAGCTTCTGTTTTGTTTGACACTGGAGCTGATAGGTGCTTTGTATCGAAAGCCTTTAGTAGACTCATAGACTTAACTCCAACCTCATTAGATGCTAAGTTTCCTGTTGAATTAGCTGACGGTAAGTCTATAGAAACAACTCATGTACTTGCGGGATGTAAGTTGAAACTGTCGGGTCATACTTTTGATATCGACCTCATACCCTTTTCAATTGGTAGTTTCAATGTCGTTGTCGGCATGGACTGGCTATCCGAGAACCGAGCTGAGATTATATGTCACGCCAAGATTGTCCACATTACTACCCCTTCCGGCCAAATCATTTCGATCCAAGGCGAGAAGAGCGGCATGACCACCAGCGTCATCACCCTCATGAAGGCGCAGAAATATTTACGAAAGGGTCATCCGGCAATTTTAGCCCATATTGTCGAGAAACCCGCGGAGGAGAAGCGAATCGAAGACATACCGATTGTGCGAGATTTTCCGGAAGTCTTCCCGGAGGATTTTCCTGGACTCCCACCTATTCGACAAGTCGAGTTCCAAATCGAATTGACCCCCTGTGCAGCACCCATAGCACGAGCCCCGTATCGGCTCGCACCGGCGGAGCTTCAAGAGTTGTCCACTCAATTGCAAGATTTGTTGGATAAAAGTTTTATCCAACCTAGCTCATCACCATGGGGAGCCCATGTCTTATTTGTTCGAAAGAAGGACGGGACTTTCCGCATGTGCATCGACTACCGAGAGCTGAACAAGGTGACGATCAAGAACCGTTATCCCTTACCCCGAATGGATGATCTGTTCGACCAGCTTCAAGGATCGAGTTACTACTCGAAGATCGATCTGAGATCTGGTTACCATCGATTAAGAGTGCGCAAAGAAGACATTTCGAAGACGGCTTTCAGAACTCGGTATGGACACTACGAGTTTTCGGTTATGCCTTTTGGCTTAACCAACGCACCAGCCGTATTTATGGATCTCATGAACCGAGTATGCAAGGCGTACCTCGACAAGTTTGTGATTGTTTTTATTGATGATATCCTTGTCTACTCCAAGAACAAGGCTGACCACGAAGAACACCTGAGATTGATCTTAGAATTGCTAAAGAAGGAACAACTGTACGCTAAACTCTCAAAATGCGAATTTTGGTTTCGCGAGGTTCACTTCTTAGGACATGTGATCAATGAGAATGGCATCCATGTCGATCCCGGCAAGGTAGAGGCCATCAAAAACTGTGAAGCACCTAAGACTCCGACTGAGGTGCGACAATTCCTAGGACTGGCTGGCTACTACAGACGTTTCATCGAGGGATTTTCAAAGATTGCTCAACCCCTCACCGCCTTGACGTACAAGGGTACTAAGTACAATTCGGGTGACGCGCAGGAATCCACTTTCCAACTGTTGAAAACCAAACTCTGTAGCGCCCCTATCCTAGCCCTTCCCGAGGGAACGGCTAAATTTTGAGGTACATTGTGACGCATCGATACAGGGTCTCGGTTGCGTATTGATGCAACTCGAGAAGGTTATAGCCTATGCCTCTCGACAACTACAGATTCACGAGAAGAACTACATGACCCATGACTTGGAACTCGGAGCTGTGGTGTTTGATCTTAAGATATGGAGGCATTACTTGTACGGTACCAAGTTTACCATTTACACCGACCACAAGAGTCTCCAGCATATCTACGATCAGAAGGAGCTGAACATGCGACAGCGTCTTTGGGTCGAGCTGCTTAAGTATTATGACTGTGCCATCAAGTATCACCCTGGCAAGGCCAATGTAGTGGCCGATGCTCTCGGCAGAAAATAAACCGATAAACCTAGACGAGTGCGAGCATTACAACTCACGATTCACGCCAACTTACCCGATCAGATTCTCGATGCGCAACTCAAAGCCTTGAAAGAAGATAACCTCCCATCAGAACTCATGCGAGGTATGAACAAGCAACTTGAAACCAAATCGGACGGGGTCCGATATTTCAAAAACCGGATTTGGGTTCCTCGATACGGAGAGTTGAGAACCCTAGTAATGGACGAAGCACACAAGTCCTGATATTCCATCCACCCTGGCTCAGATAAAATGTACCATGACCTAAAGGCACTTTTCTGGTGGCCAAACATGAAAGACGACATTGCCATCTACGTGAGCAAATGTTTGACTTGTGCAAGAGTCAAAATAGAATATCAGAAACCATCTGGTCTGCTACAGCAACCGGAACTTCCAACGTTGAAATGGGAACACATTTCCATGGATTTCATCACGGGATTACCCAAAACACCGACGGGATGCGATACCATCTAGGTGATCGATGACCGGTTGACTAAGTCTCCACACTTCTTAGCAATCAAGGAATCGGACAAAATGGAAAGACTGATTCGCATCTATATGAAAGAAGTAGTGTCTAGACACGGAGTGCCTGTCTCAATCATATCTGATCAAGATTCCTGTTTCACTTCGCACTTCTGGAAGTCACTACAGAGTGCACTAGGCACCCGCCTTGATATGAGCACAACATACCATCCTCAGAAGGATGGGCTAAGTGAGTGTACCATTCAGACCTTGGAGGACATGTTGCGTGCATGCTTGTTGGATTTCGGAAAAATTTGGGAACCTCAATTACCTTTGGTAGAGTTTTCGTATAATAACAACTACCACGCAAGCATTAAAGCAGCGCCGTTTGAAGCGTTGTATGGACGAAACTGTCGATCACTTCTTTGCTGGGCAGAGGTGGGTGATAGCCAAATCATTGGTCCAGAATTAGTACTTGAAACCTCTAAAAAGATTGTCCAAATCCGAAACCGCATGGCAGCAGCACGAGATCGCCAAAAGAGTTACACCGACAAGCGCCGAAAGCCTCTTGAATTTCAAGTGAACGACCAAGTATTACTCAAAGTCTCACCTTGGAAAGGTGTAGTTTGCTTCGAAAAGCGAAAAAAACTCAATCCACGATACGTTGGCCCTTACCGGATAACTGAGCGCATTGGTCCGGTATCGTACCGACTGGATTTACCAACGGAACTAAGTAGCGTACACAACGTATTCCCTGTATCCAATTTGAAGAAATGCATTTCCGATGAAACCCAAGCAGTTCCTTTGGACGAGTTGCAACTTGATGAACAGCTACGCTTCATAGAAGAACCAGTTGATGTTTTGGATTGGGAAACCAAAACACTCAAGCACAGCAAAATTCCAATCGTTAAGGTTCGTTGGAACTCGAGACGTGGACCAGAGTTTACGTAGGAACACGAGGACCAAATGATGAAAAAGTATCCTCACCTATTTGAAGGGTTTACCAAACACCGAAAACCGCGAAAGCCGTCAAACCGTCAGAAATCACCAGTGGTATGAATTAAATTTCGGGACGAAATTTCTTTCTACTAGGGGATGATATGACAACTGAAATTTTTTATTTTCATGCTTTCTCAGACACCCATCGCGACTTGACTCAAATTTTCGGGACGAAAATTCTTTCAACATGGGAATGATGTGACACTCGTCAATTTCAGGTTAACTCTATTAATTCAAACTCCGTCAATTCAAACTTAAGATCACTTGATCTATAACGCACATCCCATTACATTTAAACTAGGGTTTAAATGACGCTTGACAATCACTACACATGTAGTCTTTCGGGATTTCACCAAAACGCAAACGAGTTGACTCAAACCATTGGTGAACAAATGACAAACATCAAAACAATAAGTAACTGATAATTATGTGTTAGGTTTATGTGTTACTTGATATGTTATGTGTAATGCTAAACACAAGAAGCAAGAACTAATTGTTTACACTAGAAAAGTAATAACTAAAAGAGGTGGGACTATTGTGTAACATATTATTATTATATAATAACAAAAACCCTAACCTCCCTTCCCCCTCCCAAAACCCGATCGCCCCCCCCCCCCCCTCTCCCTTGGCTGCCGTCACACTACACACACATACATACAAGGATTTTCAAGTTTGGTTGAAGAATTAAGGTGCTAGGAAGGTATTAACAACTCCCCTATGCGTTCTATATGTTTAATTTTGATATTGAATGGGTTAATCCAAAACCCTAAGTCACGAAATTGATGATTAAGATGAGTTAGGGTTTGATTTTATGCTTGATGATGATTGCTAATGAAATTGATAACTAGTTGTGTTATTGTTGTTTGATAATCACTTGTTCTTTGATTTAAACTTTCTAAGAAAAACCCAAACTATGTGTGTAATGTGATATTGATATGCATGATTGGTAAATATTGTGACTAGAGTGTTATATGCATGGATTATGGTTCATAGATTGTTGTTATGTTGAGTATTGATGTAAACTGGTACTGGACAGATTGTTAAGTTTATATTTAGACGACTGTAACTGAATGTTAATATGGTAGTTGGTCAAAATTCTTAACACTAGCATGTACTAGGTAGAGTCTAGTTTCTATAAAGTCCAAGTTCGTAATTTTTGGACGTGTAAAAGTTAACTTTTATTATTTTACAAAACTGAAGTACAAGTCTGAATTATGAGGTCTGCTGTTAGGCTGTTTTGTAATTATCGTATCTCATAAACTACAAGACCAAATGGGTTAGTTCCACCTCTGGAAGCTAAAAAGTTGAGTTAAGAACCTAACCCAGGTGGTCTTGCATTAATTAGAATTCCCATTTAACGGGAATAACAAATATCATTCTGTTGCACATGATTTTGACTGCTGTGAGTTTACTGTAATGTTTTGGTTATTGTGAGAAATCTATGTGGAATAAAAATACAATAAAAGTAGTTCTGGAAACCTAACTCATGTGTGCTTTTGTGAAGATTTTTGGTAAATTAATTGATATGTTATGATCTGTTGAATTGAGTAATCTTTCCAAGTAGAATTATGTCTTGATAAAACTAGCTGCTGAACTATGTGAAAATACATGAAACGTGTTTGTTGATCGATAATTGCTATGTTTTGACTAAATTGCCCCTTGTGGGGAATAATTTACTAGTAATGTACAATGTTAGTATTTGATGCTTAAATAGTTGTATACATATGTAACGTGTCACCAATTTGTTTGTCGAGTCACACATAATTCACAAACAAAACACGAAACGTATCTCATGCATAGGTATTATGTGCCGAGTCTAGAGACTCAATAATAGTTCCAACACTTAGAAAATCTCATTCTTGTTTTAGAGCGCTAGTGAGGATTCTCTGTGACGCGCATCTCTCGGTTGACTTGTTTTTGAATTCTTCGCAAACAGTGAGTTTCACGTTCCCCTTTTACTCTTTCAAACGCTTTTACTTGGGGGAGAATACATACTCCAAAACGCTTTAGATTTTGTTATTAGTTATATATCACTTGTAAGGCTAAGTGGCAAATGAACCAACTAAAGTCCTTCATAACATCTAACCATTTAGTATTCGTATAATAGCGAGTCACTGTTGAGTAGTACTACTAGGTTTGACAAACCCCACCCAACTCTAAACTCGACGGCAGGTCGAGTGGGTGTAATTTTGGCTAACACATTTCCATAGTCGTGGTAGACATGGTGGCAAGGCAATTGATAAACAGTCAGCTTCGGTGTCGAACACTTAGTAATACTTGTTTTATAGGCTAGCTACCTATTGATATATAATTGATTTAAAACTATCTGGTAACGCAAACGCAAACGCAAAACACAAACACTTAAACGCAAACATTCTCTTTATTTATATACGTGAACTCACCAACCCTGTGTTGACACTTTTAGTATGTTATTCTCAGGTAGCCGAGCCGGGCGTGCGGTATAGGAACATGCATTTCATTGAACTCTATCATTTTTGCAAAGTTGTTTTTAAACTGTTATTAATTGGGTTTTAAGTCGCCCTGCGTGACTCAACTCTTGGTTTACGAATTTACGCTTCCGCACTTATTTAAACTTAAATGTTTCGTGGTTTGAAACTTAATGATTCCGATCCTGTTAGTTCACACCCTCTGACGGTAAAACTCCGTTAGTGGATTTTGAGGGTGTGACAGGACTGAAGACTAAGCTTATCAAGATAATCGACCCGATGTGGTTGGATAATTTATCTGAAACAGACAATGACGTGCTACATAGGAAACAGATTCTGATCGAGTGCAATGAAGACTACGACCTGGCTATGCAATTCCAACGTGTTGTGCAGCGTTTGTCATGAAAATGGAATTCATAGCTCAAGACGAGGGGGTGTCTGTTAGTGCACGGTTTTGCGTCTTGAGTCTTTGTAATTGTCGTTAACGTATTTGTCGTTTGTTTAATGTAATAAACAATTATTATGTATTATAGTTCGTTAAAGTATTAGGCTAGTTCGCTAAGGATGTTTAGCGAACTAGACTTTAAGTTAAGTCTCCCCTGATTCGTTAGGGGATGTTAACGAATCAGGGGGTGTTTCGTCTGATTTATGTATGTAGCGAAGTAGCGTCTGGTTCGCTAGGGGATGTTAGCGAACCAGACCTATCTTCTATAAATAGTAAACATTGTTCACATATAATTTAAGTTTGGAGAGTTAATTAACGAAACCCTGTCCAAATCCTCACCCGATCTTCATCCTTAATATTATACAATTACTGGTATACATATACTAATAATATATAAACATATACAACACTTAATCATACGTAATTATGAGCTAGATCTATAGTTAAGGTATTAATCGATTATTAACAGATCTGAGATCTGTTATTGTTATTCTTATTGTGATTGATACACTCAGCGGGTTCCAACAATTTTGGTGAATAGTTAATCGGGTTTGGATAATCGGGAATCTGAATCGAGTGGTTGTTTTTGATAAAAAAAATTTCAAAATTGTGGTTAAATTTCAAGTGGATTCATCAAGGTCATAATTTGGACTTGTCTGGGCTCGAAAGTGTGAAATTTGTCATATTTAAAAGTTGTTTGAAATTGTCAATGTACAATTTTTCTACTTATACAACGTATAAGATATTATGGCTTATACGGCGTATAAGTCCAAGACTTATGCGGGCATATAAGTGGATGGTATATATATATGGACGTTATACGCTTTTCTATTAATTATCTGCTTATATGGGCTCTCTGAAAACATTCACGACGTTTAACTATTATTGAACATTTTTCCGTATAACTAGTTCTTTTCTCCGTATAATTGAAATTGGCGATTCTCGTGGTTGATTTGCACACCACTTGAATTATTGAAGGTGAGAATTTTGAGTCTGATATGTTGAATTTGATTGTGTATTTTGTAATGAACAGTGATGGACAAATAATTAATAATTGGACTTGTCATTGGACTCAGATCAAAGGGTTTTTGGTTAACAGATATCATCGATGTTCTATCAAACCATAGTGTACATGTTTGGTTGACAATTGTTTTCTGGTTTGACAAAATTTATTTTTGACCTAGGTTTGATTATTGAACGTATAAGTTGGACTTTATACGACAACAGAACTTATCCATTCATATCACTTACACGTTGGACTACACTTACACGTGTCACACCCCAACCAAAGGCGGAAATGTCGGGGCCTGAGCTGATTGCCCACTTCTCTCAAGGTACTATTATATAATATTGGAAATTTCAATATCTATTTAATAAATTCAGTACGGATAGAAATAATCCATACAACATACAATATCAACTAATATTTCATCAATCAACATAAATTATGATGTAAAAGTCTCGTTTATTTCTCTATCTTAATTCTTAAGTTTACTTTCCAATCTTGAATTAACTTCACATCACACGATAACCTGCATATGCGTTAAAAATAAAGTATTTTTGTCAACACAATTTTGAGTGAGCAACACACCGGATTTGATGTATATATAATAGTTAATAAATGCGAAACAAATTCAAATGAGTTAACCAATTCAACCAATGAGTAAATAAATGAGCTGTCGAAAAGCACAAAGCTATTACGACTGTCGTATGACCATACTATACTGAGATTATGCTGGACCTCTCCGAATGCGGTTCACATAAATCAAATAAGCACATAACAAGTAAGGTACAAATCATTAAGCACAAGTGACAATAGTTGCTGTTTGAGTATATATAATAAAGAAATATTTATAAAACGCATATGTGCCCAAAACAGTATTGAAAAAGTAACGATCGGGTAAGAAAACAGTAAGTCAAGCTCTTCGGGATTACCGACGAGATATCCTAATAATGAATAATTGCGGAAGTAAATATAATTTGAATAACGGAACTAAGATTAGACAAAGGTTCAGGATTTGATGATCGATGGAAATCTTACAAAAAACTCCTTATCTCATAAATTTATTATAAATTTTATTATCAAAGTTTTATGATAAATAATATGATTTAATTATTTAGAAATACATAAAATACTTAAATAAATATTTTTACGTATTTTATAGCTTATATAAAGAGATTTGTTGTTTATTTTAAACTAAAATACGTTTACTATATTTGTTACTACTAAAGATTTCTTATAATTTAGTATTGTAAATAATCCGTACTAAATAATAAATAATAATAGAAAATAATTTATAAAATACTCGAGCCAATATCCATACTTTGATATGTTAAATAAAAAGATTATACTTTTTAATTACTACCCTATTACTCTTTATTATAAAAAACCTTTAGCAATTTAATACATAACATATATTCATATATATATATATACACACCTATATATGTATGTATATATATACATATACATACATATATATATATATATAGGTTTTAACAAGGATTCAGATAAATTACTCGTTAATTATAGTTTTATAATATATATAATATTAAATATTGATTTAATATGATAAAAGAATAACTTATAAACCAAAATCCATATACATAGGAGCTAGGAGGTTCGAACCCGCGCCTCCAGTGGTCAGAAAGCTTCAACGAAACACACATAACCAACTGAGCTACATAGTCATTTGATTATATCATAAGAACGAGTTCTTTCAAACAGACATACAGACGCCCAGACTAATCATAACACTAGAATCATTAATCGCGCTAACCATAAATCGATAGTCGAAATTGAGTTAGGGCTTTTTCTAAACACATAAAACCGATCAAGAAACCTACATAATTTTTAAAACCTTTAAAGACGCTTATACATTGGTCTATTATATTCAAAAGCCACCGACCAAGGATGGATCAAGAACAACGACTATACACGAAGATAACTTAATTAAAGAAGTGGGTTTAGTTGGTGACATAAATAGGGTTGTACGGGTGTGTCTAATTGAATTATAATGTTCGTTTCATTGTATAATCATTCTTGGGTTGAAGGCGATAAGGTATAATAAGTAATTCGTATATTTTACGATCTTGCTTTCTTAATTAATCTTATCGGTGATGTCGTTTAGGTAAGAAATCAACGAATCCCAATTCAATTTTGGTTAGAATGGCTTGTTGATCAAGATATATATAAAACGGGTATGATGCATATTGTTGGACCAGATTTTATGGGAAAGAGTATTATAATATAATTTTGTTATGAAGATTGCATATTGGTCCCTCAACTTTAGAGGTGGGTACACCATGAGGTTAAAGTTTAGATTTGGGGTTGAAATTATAATAACTCGAAAGTTGTTTGTTTATAATAATTAAGTATAATAAACAATAAATAAAATATTAGCTATACGATAAACGTGATAGAGTTTCCCGCATGCCGAATTGGTTCGTGTATTTAATAAAAATATTTATTTGAAAAGTCTGAGTTGCTACAACACGCTTAAAAGTCTTACAATATACATATGAATTTTTATACTTACACGTTGATCTAGACTTAAACTGAGAACATATATACGGACTAAATAATTAGAATAATTTTTAAAATTGTTAAATTTTACTAACATGTTGATTGTTTGTGTGTGTGCAGATGGTAAAATATTATGCTGTTAATCATAATATTTGCGCATTTTTAGACGGGACAAGCGATAAGATGGAACCGTTCATACCTATATTGCCATTTTTCCAACGATCGAGGTTCTTAATGGCAATTACAGCAAGCACCGTTGTGGTTAAGGAGATTGTGGAAGAATTCTAGAAGAATGATAAGCTCGTGGAGTAATGTATCAAGTCGGTGGTACAGAAGAAGGAAATCATTGTGCCCGAGCAAGTGTTACGGGATGTACCGGAGATACTTGATGAGTCTACTGATCCGACTACTTTAAATGTAAGGATGGTCAAGGGATTCTTGTTAAGAATAGGTTACCAGAACGATGTGAACAAGTTTACCTATCTGAAAACTGGATTATCAAGGCCATTCAAGTTCTTATTTCATGTTATTGTATATTGTTTAGGACGTCGTAAAGGAGGGTACGAGGAGATATTGGACTACCAAATGTGTATGATGACTGCTCTTTACTTGAACTTGAAATATAACTTTTCTTTAGTCAAAATTGAGCATATGAAGATGTATTTCGAGAGAAAATGGTTGATGTATCCGCATTTCATTCAATTGATTTTTGATCATCATTTCTTGAAGTGGCTAAGACTGGCGAAGAGATGAAACTGGCTCACATGTTTTTATGAATGGGTGTGCCAAATTATAGTCTTACAGGAAATGTCTGAAGAAAATATTCATGTCTTTCATGCTATCTTTGGACACCTACAAGATTCAAAGTATGTTTCACCTATTGATAACAATTGGAGGAAGGATGGAAGCGATTATGATAGGGAGAACGAATTTATTTGTTTACAAAAGTCCGTGCCAATAGGGGAAGTCGATGGTTTGTAAAGACTGAGGCTGAACTTGCTGATGAGGCTGAGGGTTCTCAAAACTCTAAGTGGAAGCGGAAGAGATATGTTAAAGTTGAACAAGTGACACCTCCTGCCCCAGTTGCACAACAACTACATGTTGTTGAAGCTGAACCAACTGGTGAGGAAACTTAATATGATCCTGAGATTCGAAGAGATATTTTGGCAGATCCTCGTGCACTTCATTATTTGAAAAAGGAGAGGCATTCAAAACAAAAGTTTGATAAGATGAAACCTGTGTGCCTGAGTATAGCCAGCCAAAGGAGAGACATAGAAAACATATGGCTAAAAAGGAAAAATCTGGTTTAAGTTCGGTTGATGAACAAGAGGATTTAAATGTTGGAGTTGCTCAGGATTAGGATATTGAAAAGACTCCTGAACCATCCAAGGTTAATGTTGAAATTGAAAATACGCCTGTATTTGAAGTGAGCTTGGATGGTGCAATAGATAAACTCATGAAAACTCCAACTGCTCAAAAGTTTATTCCTCGATCTACACCAGTTGTTGAGGAACTAGTTACTAAGGAGTCTCCTAAAGCTGATCCTAATGTGTCACAACAATCTGTTGGTAGCTATTCTGATGCTTCTCTATCATTGGATGGACTGTCGAGAATGGAATTCAATTTGTTGAAACAGAAAGTTGATAATTAAGAGGTTCGGATTACAAGTTTGGTTGAAGAGAACGACAGATTGAGAGTTGAGAATATGCACATTAAGAAGAGGTTGGACGAAAGTGAAAGAAAAAGAAATATCCAAGATGATTTATTGTATGAGCACGTGAAATATTTTATTATCATTGAGAAGAAGCTCGGTATTAGACTTAACTCAGAAGTTGATCGTGCTGAAGCGAGCAACACATTATTTGAATGAGTTTATGGAGGTGATTTTGGTGTTGCTGAGGGATTATTTCATTTGGAGTATGACAATGAACTAGCTGTTGAGAAAGGAAAGTCTAAAATTGAAGATCCGATCTTTGTTGATGATTCAGTTAAAGAAGATGCCTCTGTGCAGGTTGGGGGATCTAGTGATTTGGGTATGCAGGTGGATTTACCTGTAGTCGATATTGCTCATATGTGGTATTACCTGTTGCAACTATTATTGATACCAAGTTTTGTAGGAAGAAAAAGATGAAGAGGAAGAAGAAAAAGAATATGAGGAAAAATTGGATTTTGGTGATTCAGATGATGATTATACTTATCTTGATGACGATGATGATCCACAAGGTGGAGCTGGTGCTGTGTCTGGAAAGGATAAGAAGAAGTTTGACTCTGTTGGTGGTGATGTTCAAACTGATGAACCACAAAACCAGTTCGAAACTAAAGATACATCTACTCAGAAACCATTGGAGGAATTAGAAGATCTTGGTCCTTCGAAATTCGGAATATCAAATATGTTGGATAAGTTGGAAGAAGGGGACATACCAGTGGATTGATATGAGCAACCAAATATATTTGATGTGTCGGTTGATGATCTGATATTTAATTTTGAAAAGGATATCTATGAGGCAAGTATAAATGAATACTGGTTGAATCAAGATGTTGTATTTGTTGAGAGACCATAGTTTGTTAAATATGTCGGTGAATTGGAAGAGTTTGATAATTTTGATGAAGTTTTTGACGAAGAGTTTGAAATGGAACCGTATCCTTATAAACAAATGAAGAAATTCTCCAAGGAGGAAATGAAGGGTTGGTATTCTGATCGTACTATGGAGCCAAAACATGTATATTTGAATCTGATGAAGTTATATAAGAAAACTCAAAAGGATTTGGCATTGGGAAAGTTTATAAGCATAGCTTATTTGTGTAAAATTCTAAAGATTTCAATACATAGACTATTTGGAGTTCAATACTTCAATAGTTTGATGGAGCTTAAACCATTTCCATGGTTCGATGTGTATGACATTTGTACACATTATGACCTACTATACAAACCAAAGAGTGGTCATGTTAAAGAGATTTGGGAGTTCATTGTGAATAAAGAAAAAAAGGGATTCAATAAGTAGACACCTTAGGTTTCTCGAGTGTTTATGTCAAGGAATAGAAAGAATCCTGAAGGTGAATTGATTCATAGTTGACCATATTTTCTACGTGTTGTACTGTTATACCCAATGGAACATGATTTCTTCCTTATTTTTTTTGTTGTTCATGCATGGCATTAACTGGTGAAGCAAGCAATTATTTGGATTGTGGTGATAAGAAGTATGATGTGATACGGGTTTATGATCCTATGTGGTTGGTGAATTTCTCTAAAAAAGACATAGAAGTGTTACATTTGAGCAAGATACAGTGTTCTGATGACAAAGTGAAGACTCAAGCAAATCAGTTCAAGAAAGTCGTTGACTTATGTTTTGAAAAGAATATTCATTCTGGACATGTTTGGGAAACTAATTGGAGAGAGGTTAGTGCTGAGCAAGTACGTATTAAGGCAGATTTTGTAGCTGAACGTCAGGAGAGGATTAATCAGGCTTCATGGAATTGGTTTCGATATATGCCAAGCCGAGTACCTCGTCCAACTTCACATCGAAAATCAACGAAGCCGTCATTAGAAGAGGCCAGGAAAGCTTATCGTAACAAGAATTTTGGGATTGATTGAAGATACAAGGACCTAGCACTATCCAAAGGAGAGCTTGTTAGTGCAAAATGTCTAATGGAAAGGTCTTGTCTAGAAAAAGAATTTGAGTTTGTTAGAACTACATGTTAAGGGCGTATAAGTGTGTCAACGTATAAGACTTATACGTCTTATAAGTCTTATACGCTACACAAACTTATACAACTAGAGGTGTTGTGTATAAATACGCATAAATGTTTCTTTGGTGAAAATATTGTCACTTGTACTCTGAAAATGGAATATGAATATAGCGATAATTACATGAGTTTACATGTGTTTAGTTCCTTTTCTACGTGTTTCCGCCATTTATCATAGTATAGTAAACGCTAGGGGTGTTCAAAACCGGATATCCGAACTTCGGATGTCCGGGCGTTTCCGATAGTGGGTTTCACTATCCGTATCCGAATCCGAATACGAAATTTCGGATATCCGAGGATCGGATATGCAATCGGATAGTGAGTTGGATATTCGAAAATCTAAAAAAAATAAATAAATATATAAAATATTTTAAAAATAAACATATACAACATTTCAAGATCTATGTTTTCCAATCAAACAAACAGAATACAAATTGTTCATATTACAAACAAACAAATAACAGAAGGTGAGATGACGGATGATTGACGAGGGCTGTGTTAGTGACGATTGACGAACTGACGAGGCGGTGGTGATTGGTGACGAATGACGCGGCTGTGGTGGCAACAGTGTGACGAGGGCAGGAGGTGGTAGGTGATTGGTGACGGGCTGACGGTGAAATAACATGAAGGTGGAGCTGCTGCAAGTTGGAGGGTTGGTAGTCTGATTGTGATATGGTGGAAGTGGATCAACAGAAGAATAATGAGAACATGGATGGGAGGCTGTATATTTGAAATAAGAATTGGGGTTTGAATTACTTATTTCTTAATAGGTGGTATATAAAATAATATTAAATTTCATATTTCGGATAGTTCGGATATCCGAACTATCCAAAATATCTCAGAATTGCAATCCGAATCCTAATCTGAATATTCGGATATCCGGGATTCGGATATCCAAAATTTCCTATATCAGAATTTTCGGATATTTCGGATTCATATTTTCGGATATTTCGGATTCAGATTTTTTTGAACACCTCTAGTAAACACAATGTTTTCGATCCGTTTCTTATTGTATCTACACGTATATGATGACGTATTATGATCTAGCTTCCGGTCTTTCATAACTAAATAATCATCACTTCCCATGTAGAAAAAGAACCAAAAGGAATTTTTTTATAATTTTTTACTTTTATAAGACACACACACACTCTTTTTGAATTTTATAACATACGCACACTATTTTTGTATTTTTTAATTTCCCCCCTAAATTTGTTCAAAAATTTAAACAGAAAGAAAAACTTTTATGTACAAATTTAACCTAAAAAAGACTCAATCGTCAAAATGTAACATTTCAAGGAACCCTACATGCACATTAAATCTGGTTGTTTCGACCGGTTTTGTATATAAGTCTGCCACGTTATTATCAGTTTGAACTTGTTCAAGATGAATCAATATCCGGTCGTAACAGTCATGAATTAAATGAATTTTTATGTCAATGTGATTGGTTTTAGAATGCTGAATTGGATTTTTAACAATAGCAATAGCAACATCATTATCACAAAAAATAGGAATGTCAAGAAATTTCAAACCGTAAACCAGCAATTGGTGTTGCATCCAGATAACATGTGAGCAGAAGACAGAAGCAACAACGTACTCAGTCTCAGTAGTGGATGTGGACACCGTTTGTTTTTTCTAGCATTGCCAAAAAATAAGTCGATCTCCCAAGAAATGACATCCAACAGACGTAGATGACCTGTCAATATCATCACCGTCATAATTGCTGTCAGAAAAAGCATATAAATCAAAATCTGAGTTTTTGGGATACCAAAGACCTAGCTTTGGGCCCTTTCAGATATATAAAAATACGTTTAACAGCAGTTAAGTGAGAAAGTTTAGGATTAGCCTGGAAACTTGCGCATTTACAAACTGCAAACATGATGTCAGGGTGACTGGTAGTGAAATACATTAGGGATCAGATCATTGATCGATAATACCGTTGATCTACGGATTTCCCTTTAGGATTAGATGAAAAAGAGGTCTTTCCGCCATATGAGTCGCCACACACTTAGAATATTGGTAATCAAACTTCGCCAACATGTCCTCGATATATTTCCCTTGGTATAGCAAAATTCATGTCGAGCTCTGACAAACCTGTAGCCCCATAATGTCGTTATCTCCCCTAACGAACTATCTCATACCTTTTCTTAACTACTTTCTCAAACTCAGAATACAGCGCATTACTAGTGGAACCAAAAATGATATCGTAACATAAATATGAAACAAGATATGATCTTTCCCGACATTTGTTAAGGAACAGAGTCTGATCGACGGTTCCTCTCTTGTACGCATGTCCAAAAATATGAGCCATCAAACTAGAATACCATGCCCAAGGAGGTTGATGAAGACCATAGAGAGCTTTGTCCAACTTGTAGACGTGAGTAGGATGCTTCGAATCAGTAAAAGCCGGTGGCTGGTCCACATATATCTCCTCCTTTACCTCTCCATACAAGAAGGTCGTCTTGACAACCATCTGATATACCGTGAAACCCACGTAGGAAGCGTATGCCAAGAAAATTTAAATGGCTTAAAGACGAGACACAAGAGCATGCACTTCGGTGTAATCTAAACCTTCAACCTGACAATAACCACGAACCACAATTCACGCCTTATTTCGAACAATAACCCCAGTATCATCCTTCTTGTTACGAAAGACCCATAACGTATCTAATGCCTTCTTTCTGATGGGAAACTCAACCAATATCTAAACCTTTAGTTTCTCAAACTGATTCAACTTTTCATGCATAGCTTCCACCCAACTTGGTTCTTATAATGCCATTTCAACGGACTTAGGTTCAATCTGAGAGATAAAACAGGAAAATAGACAACTGTTGATATGCCCTGTCTGACTTATGGTTGAGATGCCTGTTGAAACAGAATGATCAGGAAGGGAATTGGTAGCTAGTAAATTTGTTGGGTCTTCAAGAGGTTCAGAGAGAGGGTTCCTCCATCCAGATGTTGTGGTACTGTGCGAGTATGAGGTACTAGCGATGTATTCGTTTGGTATAACATCTAGAAATAGGGTGCTATGAAATATTTGACGAATGCTACTTTCCTCCTCTGTTGAAAAAAATGTATGGCCCCAAACCCGGTGACCTACTTTGGCGTTTAATTTACACATAAACACAGTTCTAAATATCAGAGTTAATTAAAACCTTTTGCGGAATAAATAAATGTCAACCATTCATTACATATGTCTTAAAATTTAAACAATATAAAACATGTTCATTAAGTTCAAACATAAAAAAGTAAGTCTTCAGAGGCCAACTTCTTTATTCTTCTACCATGTGACCCTCCTCAAGCTAGCCGTCTCATCCTACTCACCTGCGTGTGTACTAAAAGTCAGCTACGCTGAGTGATTTCTAGTTGTTGGAACTTATGTTTTAGACCGACGCATCGAATTAATTTGTGGGTGAAAAATATATTGTTTGGTCTCAACCAAGGGTGGATGGCTTGAAGACGAAGTCATGCTTGACTAGTATAAATAGATGTTTTTATTCATTTGTCTAGTATGAGTGACTGTATTGTGTACGTGTGAGATTTAGGGTTTTATCCCTTTGAGAGAGTCTCCGCCTCCAGGATGAGCTCTCCTAGTGGCGGCTGATATTTCTTAATCGAATGTATGTATGAATGTATGTATGTATGTATGTATGAGTGATTCATCTTTCTGAGAATCATTCGACTAATATTATCATACTACCATTTCAATCTTGTTTGTGTTTTGATTACAATTGTTCATCCTATTATTGATTGTTATTCAAATCAGGCTCTCTCCCAATACACCTCATCCGTCCAAACACCTTTCAAGAGTAAATCTGAGTGAGATTCGATCCTAGCCCTAGATCCGAACTCCACATCGTTGTTTAATACCGACTATTTTCACGCTTCCGCACCGGGGCTCGGTTCTCTCACTAGTTAATCAGGCAATATACAATACATTCACATACTTACTTATACGTATCCAAAAATACATATTACTTACTTAACTTGTTCATCTTTCTTTCGTACATGCATAAGTATACCTTCATTCTTACTTTCATACTTTAATCTTACTTTACATATATACTTCTACGTTTTAAAGAGCTTTTTGCCCTATAACCTAACCTATATTATTATGGTATTCCACCCTTCTTCACAGATATTATTAGGGTCTGTCATCCTACTTCACAGATATTATTAGGGTCTGTCATCCTCTTTCGCAGATATTATTAGGGTCTACCACCCCTTTCACATATATTGTTAGGGTCTGCCACCCTTCTTCACATATATTATTTGGATCTGCCACCCTTTTACCGTCAATTCATACATACCTTCCTTTTCTTTTATATTATTATATATATACTCTTAATCTCTTCTACATCATTCATATATTATACATACACAATTTGTATACATTCATATATCATACATACATCATACATAAACATTCATGTAGCGTACACTTATCACTTAAGATAAGTGTATTAACTAATCATATTGAGTATGCACACAACCCCGAAAATATAACAAGGAAATGAGGGTAGAAACTCACATGGGTCCGATTCCTTTTAGAGTTAATGGTAATTCCTATTCCTTAATTGGGGCGCGGCTAACTGTATCACAATTACATGTATCAATTAACTAGCCCTATCCATATCATATTTCTAGGTTATTGTAACCCCTAGCTACGGGTTACAAGGGCAGCGCACTGGCAAATAGGTTCTATAGGCGGTAGCCCCTAGTGGGGTCCAAGGGGCAGAGACCCTAGCTAGGGTTAAGCTGCCAAGTCAGCTTGGAAAAATTTTATTTTCATTAATAAGTTTTTACTAAAAACCTCATCAGAAACTGAAGTTCTGTTTTTTAATCAGATGAATTCTTCATTTTATTTGTTACCTTTTATTTTTAATTATTTATTTATTCTTATCTTAACAGTCATATAAGTCCATATCTATCGTTTACATACGTATACATTGTTTATCTGTCGTTTATTTTTATAAAATCATTTCAAGTGTGTATAAGTTTACTATTGGCATATAAGTCACTATGGGCGTGTAAGTAAATCCACCGTATAAGATCTTCTTCCAATGTGTAATTCATCCAGTGTATACGTAGTTCCCAACGTCAAAGTCATGCATACATACATATGCGGCACTCATGCATTCATACACGCTATGTACTTATACGGCATTACATATACATATACGCTATATAGATATACAGGCATTACATATACGTTCTATACTTATGTGATGCCATACTTACGACGTATATACTTATACGACGTATAAGTGCAGGTCAACACCTTTTTCACGCATTTTTGAGGTTTTCCTTTGATTTTGGTGTCGTCAGCCATCGTTAACCACCATGGTTGGTAGGGGTTTGATCGTTTATGACCCAGGCGGTTTCGGGGTGTCCAGATCTGAGCTAAGGTGGCCCATAAGCTTGTTTTTTTGTTGATTAAACACCCAAATAAAGCTAGATCTAGATCCAAACGGCTCACATGACATTAGGGGGTTGTGGTGTCGGGTTCTAATATGTTGGGGCAGCTAAGATAAATGATTTCTTACCATCGGCTGGTCTTGGATCGTTGAAAGGATTTGTGTAGAGAGTATTTGGCTTAAGTGTGTGTTTTTTATGGTGTAGGCTATGGTGTAAAATGGAAGGAGATGGAAATGATTCGGGTTTAAGGGGTATTTTTACTCCTTAAACCCATGGACCTTAGGCCAAGTTTTCCTTTTAAGTCCATAATTAATTTCATTTAATTAGACTACCATCCTTCTATCTTTATTATTTTATACATATTAATCTACTATCTCAATTTAATTGTTCCAACGCGAATAAAATATTACATTATTATTCTAGAAATTTCGGGATGTTACACAAAACATCGGCCGCAGGTGTCTCAGCTGTATGCAAATCACATTTTTCAGGATACTTTTGTGAAGAATCAGTCTCATTAACATGTTCTTGTGGACTCGAAGATGAAGGCTGAGCAATATCAGACAATTTCGACGGATCAATACCCAGCACCGGACACTTTTGAAAACCAACATAGATGTTTTCTTCTTTATCAACAACATTCAAAATCACTGCTCCTGAGTTTCCTACATCAACAATTGGAAACACATTAAATAGCTTAAACAGTTCATTATAATCAAATAACCAGTCAGGACCGACATGATCATCAGTTTCATTCTCTCCTAGCCAGCGCACATAATATGATTCCACAATTTGCTTCATTGCCTTGTTATAAACTCGGTAGGCAGTGTGACAAGCGTACCCAACGAAGTAGCAATCATCAGCTTTTGCACCAAACTATGGAGTTGTATCTAGATTTAGCAGAGTGCATAGGCATCCAAAAGTATGGAAGTGTGGTACCATGGGATTGTGACCATAGACAATCTCATAAGGAGTCTTTAGTTGTGCTTTGTTGATCAGCACACGATTTTGAACATAATACGCGGTGTTGACAGCTTCACCCAAAAGAACAAAGGTAGCTTTAAGTCACACAACATGGTCCTTGTAGCCTCAATTAGGGTTACGTTCCTTCTCTCAGCTACACAATTTTGTTGAGGTGTATGAGCTGAGCTGTATTGTTTGAGTACTCCTTTCTCGGTACAAAAGTGATTCAACGTTGAATTTTGAATTATGTGTTATTGTCACATAGAATACCTATTAGCTTCAAATTGAGTTGATTCTCCATAAGCACCACAAAGCGCTGCATAATTTTGCAGTTTCACTCTTATTTGACAAGAAAAACACCCAAGTAACACGTGAGTAGTTATCAGTTATAACCAGACAATAAGAACTGCGAGAAAGACTCGATACATGAATAGGACCAAACATATCCATGTGATGCAATTGAAAAATTGAGGAAATTGTATTGACCAATTTTGGGTTGTGATATTTTCAATGATATTTACCTAGAGAACAAGCTACACATTTGTCAATTGTTACAACATCTTTAAGAGGCAATCCATCGACAATGTTGTTTTCAGTAAGACGGTTTAATGTTTTAACATTCGCATGACCAAGATAACGATGCCAAAGCATGGCATTGTGTTCCGACACTTTTGAATAAACATGTGATTTCATCTGGAACATTTTATTCATGTCGATTATGTAAGCATTATCCTTTCTTTGTGATCGAACAAGAACCCAATCTTCTAGTATGATACCATCTTTTAAAATCAGACACTCTTGTTTGTGAAATGTGTTGAAAAACCCTTGTCACAGATTTGCGAGACACTAAGCAGACTGTGTTTCAACTCTGGAACAAAATTAACATTTTCGAACTTAAGAACACTATTACTTACAGTACCCTTCTGTGTGATCTTCCCTGTTTCTCCTACCACAAAGGAATTATACCCTCCATTTATGGTGTGAATGTTGTGCAATTGAGAGATGTCTCATCTCATGTGCCTGGAACATCCACTATCAACATACCAAGGTCTAATGATATTCCTTCATAGTTGTTCCTACACGTGTGCAAGATTAATTTGTTTTTGGTACCCAATCGATTGTAATGTTGTACACATGATTCATCCATGAAAGGCGCAGGTTTCCATGACATGTCTTCCTGGTTATCTAAGATCGAACCAAGAAGGTCTTGGTGACTAGGACGCTGAAGATTTAGGCAACCATTTGTAATTGGGTTTTAAAACTTTGTGACTAACATAAACATTTGAGTATGTCTTTGGTTTGCAGACGGAAGTCACGTTGGATTTTTGTCTCCAGATTGATTTCGATATAGAGGCCGGATTTGGTCTTGGGACCGAAATTGATTTTCCATCATGCTTTTGAAACATAGAAGGCTTAGTCTAATTGGATTTCAACCTGTCAGCCTTGTTTCGTTTGCAATCACCATTCGAGGGATTTGCCTTGTAGTACCTTGATTCCTCTGATTATGTGACCAGGAGTGCCACAATTAAAACATGTTTGTCTTTTAATATAAAAGTCATCGTGGCCAATTCCTGATCTTGATTTTTTGTTTGAGCTAGTTTGGCCCGCTTTAAACTGAACATTAGATCTACTACAATCATTCACGCAGGAACTTCCTTCTTTAACAAATTTAAGTGTCAAATGTTTATGCAAAATCTTTTTTTATCAATTTTATTTGAAACCACACCACAAGATTTAAAAGTTTTAAAAGGATCAACCACACAATTGTCTTTGCTCTTAAAAACAGAGCCCACACAAACATTAGTAGCAACAGAATCCAAAACAGGCAAATTTAAAGAAACAATAGAATTAATGTCTTTATTATTTGAAACAAGTAAATCTCCCTCCTCATCAGTCCAATCCTCTATAATTACTTCATCTGTACATGAAGCAAACATATTAGTATCCTTCACTCTCAATGTTGTCATTTGAAGTCGGTTTGTCTTACTACATGAATGATTCCCTTGCTTCCTTTTCTTTAGTAAAAGGAAGCCCAGTGTAATTGTCATTATATGGAGGAGGATCTACGTTGTACACAATACCCTCAACCATGTTTTCTTTCCATTTTAACTATTTTACAATCATAGATTCAACAATAGCACTAGAGACATCAAAATTCTTAAAGTTGAATTCTGAGTTTTCAAATTTATTAGTTAGTTTTGAAATCTCCAACTTAGAAGCATCTAAATCGACAGTTAGCTCGGAAATTTTCGGTTTTGCATCTAAGTGATGACAACATTTTATGCTAAAATCCTTTTGAAGTTTGGAGAAATCCTTTTGTTTTGCCTCTAGTTTATATTTTAAAACTTTTTCAAGTTTCTTAAGGGTAAAATTTTCATATTTTATGCCGTGAACTCTATGCAAATCAACCTTATTAATCTAAGATTGAGAACACAATTCAGAACTTACCTCAGACGAGATGGGAGAAGTATAGGCCATTAAAGAAAACTGAAGATCCTTTACTTACTCCTCTGCATCGTTCTCTTCTTCAACAACATCAAACTGCTTGTTTATGTTTAGTGCTGCAATCTGGTCACTCCAATCGAACCGCTGCGCCACCAATTCCCTCTCATTCTCTTCAGCAACAACTGCATTTTCTTCTCAAGCACCACCTATCGGAACCAGTTCCCTTTCCATGTTTCCCTCCTTGGATGGATTCGTTCATTCACGAGCGAAGTGACCCGGCTTATGACAGTTATAGCACCTCAGAGTATATTTATTGAATCGCACCTTCTTGTTAGCTGGAAAATTCCAGTTGTTTCTTCATGTTCTCTTGATAAACTTCTTTGCTCTAAACACTGCCATGGCTATTTTCCAAGAGATATCCATTTCCTCCACATCATCAGGATGGATTTGATCCAACTCAACAACTAGGACTGGTTGAACCAAACCTCTAGCAAGAAAAAACATTGTAGCAATTCAAGAAACCTGCCATTAAGGAAATGTTTTCTTGATTCTTTGAAATAGTAGGAACTTGAGTGGGAGACTGATTGGAAGACCCAACAACTGATTCAAGCTTAGTTAGAGTAGGCAGTGGTGGTGGCTGAGTAAATTGACCTTGAGAGGACCTGAACATAGAGAAGTTGTTTTGAGCTTGTTGTGGCTGAGCATATTGACCCTGAAATGATTTGTACATAGAAAATTTTTCTTGTGATATGAGAGAATTATTAGAAGCAACACTGTAGCCAGCCGCATTGTATGAGTTAGCATGATTTATGGCACGTTGCTTTTCATCCATGTCACAGGACATAATGATTTCCATCACCTTTGACAAAGTTAATCAGGCGAGGTCCTTTGTCTTTTTGATAACTGCAACATTCATATCCCGGCTTTGTGGCCAAGAGTTGACCAACTTGTTATTTGTTTCAATAGAAGTCAGATTGATTTTTTTAGATCGCATTTTAGTGGACAAAGTAACAAATCTTTGAAGCTGTGTCTCCAAAGACTCTCCTTAACATGATTGAACATATTAAAACTTTGTCGCAATAGATCTTGTTGACTTCTTCTCATATCCTCATTTCCCTAATACACCTCAATAAGGGCTTCCCATAATGCTTTTGCAAATTGTAGCTCTTGGAATCCTTAAGCGATTTCAGGTGAAAGTGCCATTGTTAGAGTGGCAATAGCCTTCTCATCCTCCTTAACCTTTACAAAATCCTCATCGATATACAGTTCGACGGGCTTTACAACTACCACATCACTATTTTCTCTTGGATAAGTGATAGGTTGAGGACCCCTGACAATGTTTCTCCAAATCTTTGCATCCTTCATCTTCACATACTTTTCGAACCTGAACTTCCACTCAGCAAACCCCTCATGAGACAATAAACGGGGTACATTTAAAAACTCAGGCTTTCATATAATATATCAAATACCGATACTCGACCCATTTTCATTTTCGGGTAATTTTAATTAATAAAATATCCCATTTATCGAGTTATTAATATTGTTATTATTATAGTTTATTATATTTATTTAATTATCCAAATTACTATGAGTTAAACATATTCTTAACCCCAAACTCAAGTTCTCACCCAATTTGTGACCCCATATTTAGTCCAGGGACTTTAATGCAAAATCTGCAAATTGATTATATTATTATATTATAACCCTTTAACCAAAACCCATAATTAAGATCCAAACCCGTTCATACTCAACCCCAAGACCCGTATTGTTTACATGATGCATAATTCTCATGCTAAACATAGAATTGATATTAGAGAATCGTCCATAAGTCTAATTCGTACTCACACCGACACTTTAATTTAAGTATATTGATCAATTTGCTCTCGTACTCAATAATAACAAAAGTAGTCAATATCAATTTACTGTTTACAATATAGAATCTATTATATTTCAATTAAACGAGTCCTCACCTTGAGGAGAACGCAACGACCATAAACCCTCAAGAAATTTCATCATCCTTGTAAGCATTAACCTGTTTGGGATACCGTGTTTAGCCGCAAGCTTCGTTTATCGTACACCATCAATTCAATCATGTATCTGGTAATTTAAATAAGTTTCATAATCGTCATAATACGTATAACGATAGCCCTAACCTTAATTGAACGAACACAACGTCGATTGATGGATTTGCAGAATTAGTGTTTATATATCATATAAAGATTAATCAGTTCAACATATAAGTTATCGTTTTCAATCCTTACCCAAGTGACACCCCATCTAGTCGGTATGCGTGTGATTACAAGGGCGCAGGTTCGAGCCCTGGCTAGCCCAGTTTTGGGTTATATTACTTTTGTTAATTGTTGTAAGGTTTTAGGTTATTAATTTATTAATTATAATTAATATTGAGTTCTAAATAAACATAATTTTATAGAAAAAAACGACATTTTAGAGTCTATGTTACTTCTCAAACCTCATTGAAAAATTTTCGTTTATGTACACACACACAAATATATATATATATGTATATATACACGTATGTGTAATAAGTATATGTTAATAATAAACGCACACTATTTTATTTAAACCGAACATCATTATTGGCGTTTCTTGTCATTAATCGTCTTTTCAAATTTCTTATATTTATATATACATAGATGTTATATATATGTATTACTCTTTTTAAACAGAAGATATAATAATCGTGTTAAACGTATTAGCTATATTTAAATCTTTAGATTTTCATTAAAATATCTAAAATACATATTTTTTTAAAAATTTTATATACTTAAAGGATTATTATTATTATTATAGTATAGCTCAACTCATATTTAGTTATTTGAATTATTTATAAAATCGATTATATGTTTAGTATAAAGGTGATTTTCTAATTAAGAAAAGTAATGGTTCATATAATTTAATGATAAACAATAAATAATGATTTTACAATAACAATAACCGTAAAGATCAATCGTTTAAATCCGTTATATTATAATCCCAATCATAACCCAAATCACGTCAAAACTCGAATCTATTATACATGTTATGTAAATTACAGTTTACTGTTTTGAGGACATATGCGTTCTAATTATTTTATGATTATTTAATACTCAATTGCAACTATTAATCATGTGCGTATACCAATTTATGCCTAACATGTTATATGCTTACTTTCTTATTTGGTTATACCGTCGTAGTAGACATCGCCCAGTTCACCTGGCATCGAGTTTACCGACAACTTATGTATTTGCTTATTTGGTTATACCGTAGTAGTAGCCTTCTCCCAGTTCATCTAGCATCGAGCTTACCGAAAACTTATTTACTTGCTTATTTGATTATACCATCGTAGTAGCCATCGCCAAGTTTATCTGGCATCGAGTTTACTGACAAACTTATTTACTTGCTTATTCGGTTAGATTTCTTATCTCACTTGATACAGTTTAACATTTTTTTATACTTATTATATATACACTCATCTGGTGTTTTACTCACTCAACCTACTGTTGATAAAATTATTGTATTTTTAACGCATATGAAGTTCACCGTATGATATGATTATCAAGATTTGTTTGAAGAAACTAAGGGTTGCATGCTAGAGAAGAAGATACAAGAGTTAAATTTTGGTTTTTGTTTTACTTGTTTAATTATGGAATTACGTACTTTAGTTATTTGAAAGTGTTTGATTATTTAAATTGAAGTAATAGATATTATCATTTTAATATTGCATGATAGTACCTTGAGAGCTGTGAGAAATATGCTCATGCCCCGGCATTTTCGCCTTAGGTTGGGGTGCGACAGTAAACGAGTAGCAGTTCGCATAATGTTTTCAAACTCTTGATGCAAAGCAGCATTTGATGATGTGTTACTTAATTGGTCCATTCTAAAGTCCAAATAATAGTCCAATAGTTCAATTATAAATTATAAGTCCAATTATCTAAGGCCCAAATTAACTAGGCCCAAATTCAAACTAAAACCCGAAAACAGTGGTAGCCGAGATCCCAATAGTAGAGAAAACAATAGTTAAACCCGGGAACCCTTGAGCTGAGCCGAGAACCCTGAATAGTTGCCGAGAACAATCAAGTTGTAGTCGAGAACCCTGAATAGTTGCCGAGAACGATCAAGTTGTAGCCGACAAACCTGAGTAGTTGCCGAGAACTATCAAGTTGTAGCTGACAACCCTGAATAGTTGCTGAGAACGATAAAGTTGTAGCCGAGAAACCTGATATTTTTCGGAGAACCAGATGTTGATTAGATCAAATTTGGTAAACAAATCAAATCCCGAGAATTCGGGGATTTGGATTTTATTCAAACATCTTGTCAACAATACCCCACAAATAGGTCAAACAACCAGATGAACATGAAGAACATACAGTTTCGACATATCTTGATTTCTAGATAATATTCAGTGAACATCAACCAAGAACACAAACTTGAATCCTTGATATCACCAACACCGAGCCTAGAATAGGTCTATATGCTTGGATAACAATTGTAAGTCCCAAAGAAGGATTTTTCAATGTCATATTAATAAACCCGTTGTTAGGCGGAAACTAACAACGAATTGACTCAATACAAATAGGAACAAACACTAATCAACACACGATTGACTTCAAAACAGACGTTAAATAAACGTCGGGTGCTTAAGCCCTTCACAGGGATTACAATATGATAAGAATCAAATACTATGTAACCCTACTCCTCACACCATTCTACTAATGATAGATCCCCAATAATGACCTAGTCACAAAGTATATATAATACCAAACATACTACGGCCCAAACCCATACAAAAAGCCCACCGAAAACATATGTTTTTGGTATTACATAGTAGTCCAAAACCAAACCCAACTAGATTAAGTATAAACCATAAAGTCTAGTCCAACAGCCATAAGGCACAAATATGAGAACTCAAAGGGGGTTGGGAATATATATTCACTATGAATATACGAGTAAATACTACAACCATTTATGAGACAGATGTTTCCGGCTAACTGGTTTCACTTTAAGTGAACTAAAATTCCCAACGTTAGGGGGAGACGAAAAACAGTTGGAAAATAAAACGAGTAGAAATGAATTATCATTGATCCTCAAAGTTAAGCATGTGAAAATTTTCATAAGATAATTCATTTACAATATTTATTGAATCAGTTACCAAACCATATTCACTTACCTAAATAGAGTGACTAACTAAGTTACATATAGCAACTAATAATGCTCCAATTAATAAATGTCCCTGAATGCACAAACGCATATTGATAATAAATCTAACGCACACGTGTATCGTGGTAGACCAATCGGTTCCAAAGGTAAATTTTTCTCAAAAGTTGGAGCAAGTAATGAAGATGGTCAAGTCAAGGTACAGTAAAAAGTCACTTAAAAGACAATAGAATTGATGGTTCTTGACGATCTTTTGGGTACATGAATAGAAAGATTTGATAGTAAACTACTATTTTGTATCTTGTCGACAAAAAAATTATATGCAATGAAAATAAAGTCGATGTCATTATTCTTATATATATATAGTGCTTGAAATGATGATGATGAGGATCAAGATTTAAGATCTGCCTATGTATAAAAACATGTGAATGAATGGCCAAAATTGAAAGATACAAGTATGGCAAAGTCAAAATTCTCAAAAGAAACAGAAAGTCTTTTGGACCAGCAGTTGTACAACATAAGTTGTAAAATGTATTAGATTCAAACGGACCTTTTTTTTAAGTTGTGAAAATTCAATTAAGTGGCAAAGTCAAAATTCTCAAAAGAAACAGAAAGTCTTTTGGACCAGCAGTCGTACAACATAACTTGTAAAATGTATTAGATTCAAACGGACCTTTTTTTTATGTTGTGAAAATTCAATTAAGTGATATAAGACAAAATTGGTTGCCTGAGGGTTTTCCAAAGACATGATTGATTATAAGGATACACATTCTCCAATGGTGGAATCAGTGACTTTCCAATACAAAAATAGTCTGGTAATACAAAGAGATTTATATGTGTTTAATAAAAATATTGTGATATAGTTGATACTGAAAGTTTACAAAAAAGTCTCTGAAGGATTTGAATTATCTATTCATGTAAAGTAAGTTCTCGAAAACACAATGATTGTTGCGTATAAAGTCATATTTGAATACATTATGAAAATTGAATATGTTGAACATAAATGGAACTCCTAAAGAGTTTCCTAAGATAGTTGAATACTTGAAAGGTTAATTAATACCTTTTAATGATGGACTTCGCGTAGATTAATAAGCATACACATAGAAGAGAATGTAGATGATCAGTACAATATCTCAATAAAAAAAGAAGTTGTACAATATGGATTTTTCATATGTGATACAAAATGATGTGTTAATGAGCAAGTTTATGCAGCAAGAATCCTGGAAAAATGAACGCGCATGCATAATTGTCAAGTTGAAAATAAGTCCATGATGTATTGGTAAATTCATGGAGTTTTGCTTATTACGTATGGACTAAATTAATTAGATTGAGCTGGATACAAATCTATAGATATTCTTATAAAGAGGGAGATAAGTCGGATATAACGAGCCATACTTTTATCAAAATTTCACTTTTAAAAGTTCATTATAATCACAGTTTACAGTTTTGATGTACACATCATCGAGAGAAACTTATGAGCTTTTAAAGAGAAAATTCTTTTAGAAAGACCATGACATGGTGTGATTATTGCTCAACTTATAGTCCGAGTATATGTGTAATTATATGTTTATAAATCCATCAAAGTGCATCTAGGAAATGTTGAGACATTTTACCATGGATAAATAAAAGATGTCTAACAACGACTCTATATCATTTCCTATCTGAATATGAAATATTATTGGTTCGGAAATACCATAATTAAAAGCATATGTGCATTATGTCGTACTGTTAGCTATATGTGATTATTATTTTCTTTATTTATATTTATCGGCATGTGCTCTACTAGGAGACATCAGCATTGGTTAAAACATACATTTCATGTATGAAAGATATGTGTTTATATTTTACTAACTCATCAAAACAAGTTTGATTAGTCTTGTTGGTATTTGATGTAGAGAAACACAACATGATCATAGTGTTTACCAGATGAAGCAACAGAAGTTTTCTTGTGAAAATCATTCAACATTATTCAACTTAATGATTCAAATGTCAAAGACAAAAATGACGGACTACGAAAGTTTGAGGTAACTTTCACAGAAGATCGATATTTACTATTTTTAAATGAAATACAAATTAGGGGAAGACAAGCTCGCAACATTCTTTTTTCCCTTAGCTATGGTTTTGCCCCACTAGGTTTTCCTAACAAGGTTTTTGATGATGGTAGCATCTCCAAGCGTATTAAGTTGATAACTAATGAGGAGTGTTATTAATATATTGATATTATGGTTATCAATACCTAATATAAATTATCTTTTCCCCAAGTTTTCCTATCATATATACGTGTGTATATATATATATACACATCTCATTATACCTCTTTGTAATGGACACATGATTAATGAAATTTCTTTTTTTTTTCTCCCCACATTTCTTTGTCATATTTTTTAAGCTATTATGCTCGTTTCACAACTAACCTAAAGTATCCAAACAAATCTACAAAAAAAATTTACACTACTCCTTTGAAAGAAGGTGTATCAATTGAAAAACTGATGAACTCATAAAGAGGATATAAGTCAGTTCATGTTATTACATTTTTACGTGCTCCAAACGTGGCTTACTTGGGTTAAAGGCCCAAAATATGTGGAATGCACAACGATTACACTCTGCCGGGACAACTAACGCATAAAAACTACATTTACTCTGTCATTAACAATTTTCAGAACAGTAACACGTTAATTTATAAAATTTTAACATCAAGTTTTAGCCTTTTAGGTTTTTTGACTCTTGTGATAGGTTTTAGTTTTTTATAACAAAAGTGAAATACTGCATTAAATAATTAAATTGAATATGAATAATTCAATGGTATAAAAATAATAACTAGCAACTAAGAATATATTAATCAGTATTCTTTTATGGAATATTTTTCAACATAGTTAAAAACGGGTTGCCGAAATGGGTTGACATGCCATCTTGCGTTTCCGATTTTTGGTTGTGATTAATTACACATTTGTCAGTCTTTTTAAAATAAAAGAAATAGGTTGCCGTGCATGTAACCGTTTATATTCACTTCTTTTTACATAACTCTTTATAAATTGATAAATATAAAGATCATCACCCTGACTTAGTCGCGTTCGACGACTGTTTCTATTATATAGATTCATAAACAGTCCGTTAAATTTGCGAATTTCGGTATCACCATCTTGATATCATATCAGCGTTATGCTCTCTACTTCCTATCAACGAGTAGAACAAGTCTTGTACTTTAGTATACAAATATTTTGACTTTTTGGTAGTCCGTTACAAAATAAGTTAAAAAATAATAACAATAAATTATAAAATTTGATACGAAGCCAAAAAAAAATAGCGCGATAAGATACTGCATTTTCGATCATGGGATATTTGTGTTAGGATTAAATGCACACACGGAATCCGAACACACACGCGAAATCAATAAACGAACACGAGGATTTAACGTGGTTCAGTCTAAACAGACCTACGTCCACGGGTGGCTACTATATATTCTTTATTGAGTTACAAATAATTACAAGTACATAGCGTGGTTTATATAGAGACTGAACAAGGGTTTATAACTTATTAAACAAGATATCTAAACCGAGCCGGGCTTCGGTCTGGCCACCCTACACCCGTCTGTCCTTTAGACTTCAAATAATAAATTGGGCCAACAAGGCCTACGAACCCAACAATCTCCCACTCGGAGGCCTTGAGCACTCTCGTCTGCACTCCTTATTGTAATTCTGTAATCTGAACATTAATTATCTTCTAGTTGCCACCACCTTCTCATCAATTAACCTGAAGGCTTGTTGAAGCTCCCCGGAGCTCAACACGTCAATCATGGCTAAAACTGCCACTGACCCGTTATCTGTGCCTACCGGATCCCACTGTAAAGAACTGCCGGATCCTGAGATAATCCAAGAACAAACACTCTCCATATTCAGCAAATAATCCACTGGAGAGAATTTTACAGCTGGAATACTGGTTTTCTTAATCCACTGTCGACCTGAAACTGTAACTGAAACATGACCTGTGCTCCCACTGTCATGATGTCCTTCGATTGATTTAACCTTCCTAGCTCGTTCATCCCGAATCTTCACTCTGGCTCTGGGTTTGTTAATTGCAAAATGAACCTTCTTCTGCCCACGAGATTCTGTGAACCAGATTTTGTCTTTCACCAAAACTGGATCCACTCCTTTTGGAGACATATCGACCATATACAACGAACCTATTTCCTTTCCACGAGCAACCACAAGATTCCCTTTGACTACTTTCCACTACCCATTCCCGGACATAACATCGCAACCCTGGTCATCCAACTTCCTGACAAAAATCATACGTTTCTTTAAATTTGGAATAACCATTACGTCTTTCAAAGTCCAAGAAATACCGGCTGAAGTTATCAAATCAACATCTCCCATACCCGTAACCTCTAGAATATTATCGTTCGCTAGTCGAACCTTCCTAAGTCCCCAAACTTTAGATTATTCATCGTTTCACTACGGTGAGTGGCATGAAACGATGCACCGGAATCTATCACCGAAGAATCAACGTTACTCTCAACGCTAAGAGCTAAAAACTCATCACTACTGACCCCGTCATCTCCCTCGTCTTCTGTAACGTTCACCTCTTTCTTACCATTCGGACGCTGATTCCTGAACTGTCCATTCTCTTTATAACCCCAACATTCAATATCTTTACGAGTCCTAGACTAAATCCTCTTCCTGCTCCCACTGCCTCGTTGTTTCCCTCTACCTCGTCCTTCTATGACTAATATATCACTTGCTGATTCACCTGAACTTCTGCGTCTGGAATATTCTCCAAGAATCAAATCCCGAATCCTATCAAAACTAAATATTGTAGACGAACTACAAACCGCAGTCACTGTTTGCAACCAACTGTCGGGCAAAGAGG